>NC_086454.1:179866265-179906265 GCF_028390025.1 Pseudophryne corroboree | reverse complement strand
TCTTCGATAAGAGCATTCCCTGTGTGTCTGCTGTGTGTCGGTACGTGTGTGTCGACATGTATGAGGACGATGTTGGTGTGGAGGCGGAGCAATTGCCGGTAATGGTGATGTCACCCCCTAGGGAGTCGACACCGGAATGGATGGCTTTGTTTATGGAATTACGTGATAATGTCAGCACGTTACAAAAATCAGTTGACGACATGAGACGGCCGGCAAACCAGTTAGTACCTGTCTCAGACACCGTCAGGGGCTGTAAAACGCCCTTTACCTCAGTCGGTCGACACAGACCCAGACACGGACACCGAATCTAGTGTCGACGGTGAAGAAACAAACGTATTTTCCAGTAGGGCCACACGTTATATGATCACGGCAATGAAGGAGGCTTTGCATATCTCTGATACTGCAAGTACCACAAAAAGGGGTATTATGTGGGGTCTGAAAAAACTACCTGTAGTTTTTCCTGAATCAGAGGAATTGAATGAAGTGTGTGATGAAGCGTGGGTTAACCCCGATAGAAAACTGCTAATTTCAAAGAAGTTATTGGCATTATATCCTTTCCCGCCAGAGGTTAGGGCGCGCTGGGAAACACCCCCTAGGGTGGATAAGGCACTCACACGCTTATCAAAACAAGTGGCGTTACCGTCTCCTGAAACGGCCGCCCTCAAGGATCCAGCTGATAGGAGGCTGGAAACTACCCTGAAAAGTATATACACTCATACTGGTGTTATACTGCGACCAGCCATCGCCTCTGCATGGATGTGCAGTGCTGGGGTGGTTTGGTCGGATTCCCTGACTGAAAATATTGATACCCTGGATAGGGACAGTATTTTATTGACTATAGAGCAATTAAAGGATGCTTTTCTTTATATGCGAGATGCTCAGAGTGATATTTGCACTCTGGCATCGAGAGTAAGTGCGATGTCCATATCTGCCAGAAGAAGTTTATGGACGCGACAGTGGTCAGGTGATGCGGATTCCAAACGGCATATGGAAGTATTGCCGTATAAAGGGGAAGAATTATTTGGGGTCGGTCTATCGGATTTGGTGGCCACGGCAACAGCCGGGAAATCCACCTTTTTACCTCAGGTCCCCTCCCAACAGAAAAAGACACCGTCTTTTCAGCCGCAGTCCTTTCGTTCCTATAAGAACAAGCGGGCAAAAGGACAGTCATATCTGCCCCGAGGCAAAGGAAAGGGTAAGAGAGTGCACAAAGCAGCTCCCTCCCAGGAGCAGAAGCCCTCCCCGGCTTCTGCAAAGCCCTCAGCATGACGTTGGGGCTTTACAAGCGGACTCAGGGGCGGTGGGGGGTCGACTCAAGAATTTCAGCGCACAGTGGGCTCACTCACAGGTGGACCCCTGGATCCTGCAGGTAGTATCTCAGGGTTACAGGTTGGAATTCGAGAAGTCTCCCCCTCGCCGGTTCCTAAAGTCTGCTCTGCCAACGTCTCCCTCAGACAGGGCGACGGTATTGGAAGCCATTCACAAGCTGTATTCTCAGCAGGTGATAGTCAAGGTACCCCTCCTACAACAGGGAAAGGGGTATTATTCCATACTATTTGTGGTACCGAAGCCGGACGGCTCGGTAAGACCTATTCTAAATCTGAAATCTTTGAACCTGTACATACAAAAATTCAAGTTCAAGATGGAGTCACTCAGAGCAGTGATAGCGAATCTGGAAGAAGGGGACTTTATGGTGTCCCTGGACATCAAGGATGCTTACCTGCATGTCCCAATTTGCCCTTCACATCAAGGGTACCTCAGGTTCGTGGTGCAAAACTGTCATTATCAGTTTCAGACGCTGCCGTTTGGATTGTCCACGGCACCTCGGGTCTTTACCAAGGTAATGGCCGAAATGATGTTTCTTCTGCGAAGAAAAGGCGTATTAATTATCCCTTACTTGGACGATCTCCTGATAAGGGCAAGGTCCAGAGAACAGCTGGGGGACGTAGTAGCACTAACCCAAGTAGTGCTGCAACAGCACGGGTGGATTCTGAATTTTCCAAAATCTCAATTGACCCCGACGACACGTCTGCTGTTCCTGGGAATGATTCTGGACACGGTTCAGAAAAAGGTGTTTCTTCCGGAGGAGAAAGCCGGGGAGTTATCCGAACTTGTCAGGAACCTCCTAAAACCAGGAAAAGTGTCTGTGCATCAATGCACAAGAGTCCTGGGAAAAATGGTGGCTTCTTACGAAGCGATTCCATTCGGCAGATTCCACGCACGAACTTTTCAGTGGGATCTGCTGGACAAATGGTCCGGATCGCATCTGCAGATGCATCAGCGGATAACTTTGTCTCCACGGACAAGGGTGTCTCTTCTGTGGTGGTTGCAGAGTGCTCATCTGTTAGAGGGCCGCAGATTCGGCATACAGGACTGGGTCCTGGTGACCACGGATGCCAGTCTGAGAGGCTGGGGAGCGGTCACACAGGGAAGAAACTTCCAGGGAGTGTGGTCAAGCCTGGAGATGTCTCTTCACATAAATATACTGGAGCTAAGAGCGATTTACAATGCTCTAAGCCTGGCAAAACCCCTGCTTCAGGGTCAGCCGGTGTTGATCCAGTCGGACAACATCACGGCAGTCGCCCACGTAAACAGACAGGGCGGCACAAGAAGCAGGAGGGCAATGGCAGAAGCCGCAAGAATTCTTCGCTGGGCGGAAGATCATGTGATAGCACTGTCAGCAGTGTTCATTCCGGGAGTGGACAACTGGGAAGCGGACTTCCTCAGCAGACACGATCTACACCCGGGAGAGTGGGGACTTCATCCAGAAGTCTTCCACATGATTGTGAACCGTTGGGAAAAACCAAAGGTGGATATGATGGCGTCCCGCCTCAACAAAAAACTGGACAGGTATTGCGCCAGGTCAAGAGACCCTCAGGCAATAGCTGTGGACTCTCTGGTAACACCGTGGGTGTTCCAGTCAGTGTATGTGTTTCCTCCTCTGCCTCTCATACCAAAAGTACTGAGAATTATACGGCAAAGGGGAGTAAGAACGATACTCGTGGCTCCGGATTGGCCAAGAAGAACTTGGTACCCGGAACTTCAGGAGATGCTCACGGAAGATCCGTGGCCTCTACCTCTAAGACGGGACCTGCTTCAGCAGGGACCGTGTCTATTCCAAGACTTACCGCGGCTGCGTTTGACGGCATGGCGGTTGAACGCCGAATTCTAAGGGAAAAAGGCATTCCGGAAGAGGTCATCCCTACCCTGGTAAAAGCCAGGAAGGAGGTGACTGCACAACATTATCACCGCATTTGGAGAAAATATGTTGCGTGGTGTGAGGCCAGGAAGGCCCCGACGGAGGAATTTCAACTGGGTCGATTCCTACATTTCCTGCAAACAGGATTGTCTATGGGCCTCAAATTAGGGTCCATTAAGGTTCAAATTTCGGCCCTGTCGATTTTCTTCCAGAAAGAATTGGCTTCAGTTCCTGAAGTCCAGACTTTTGTAAAAGGAGTACTACATATACAGCCCCCGGTTGTGCCCCCAGTGGCTCCGTGGGATCTTAATGTAGTTTTGGATTTTCTCAAATCCCATTGGTTTGAGCCACTCAAATCGGTGGATTTGAAATATCTTACATGGAAAGTAACCATGCTACTGGCCCTGGCTTCAGCCAGGAGAGTGTCAGAATTGGCGGCTTTATCGTATAAAAGCCCATATCTGATTTTCCATTCGGACAGGGCAGAACTGCGGACGCGTCCTCAGTTTCTGCCTAAGGTGGTTTCAGCGTTTCACCTGAACCAGCCTATTGTGGTGCCTGCGGCTACTAGCGATTTGGAGGATTCCAAGTTGCTGGACGTTGTCAGGGCATTGAAAATATATATTTCAGGGACGGCTGGAGTCAGAAAATCTGACTCGCTGTTTATACTGTATGCACCCAACAAGCTGGGTGCTCCTGCTTCTAAGCAGACGATTGCTCGTTGGATTTGTAGCACAATTCAACTTGCACATTCTGTGGCAGGCCTGCCACAGCCTAAATCTATCAAGGCCCATTCCACAAGGAAGGTGGGCTCATCTTGGGCGGCTGCCCGAGGGGTCTCGGCATTACAACTCTGCCGAGCAGCTACTTGGTCGGGGGAGAACACGTTTGTAAAATTCTACAAATTTGATACCCTGGCTAAAGAGGACCTGGAGTTCTCTCATTCGGTGCTGCAGAGTCATCCGCACTCTCCCGCCCGTTTGGGAGCTTTGGTATAATCCCCATGGTCCTGACGGAGTCCCAGCATCCACTAGGACGTCAGAGAAAATAAGATTTTACTTACCGATAAATCTATTTCTCGTAGTCCGTAGTGGATGCTGGGCGCCCATCCCAAGTGCGGATTGTCTGCAATACTTGTACATAGTTATTGTTACAAAAAAATCGGGTTGTTATTGTTGTGAGCCGTCTATTCAGAGGCTCCTACGTTTGTCATACTGTTAACTGGGTTCAGATCACAAGTTGTACGGTGTGATTGGTGTGGCTGGTATGAGTCTTACCCGGGATTCAAAATCCTTCCTTATTGTGTACGCTCGTCCGGGCACAGTATCCTAACTGAGGCTTGGAGGAGGGTCATAGGGGGAGGAGCCAGTGCACACCACCTAGTCCTAAAGCTTTTATTTTTGTGCCCTGTCTCCTGCGGAGCCGCTAATCCCCATGGTCCTGACGGAGTCCCAGCATCCACTACGGACTACGAGAAATAGATTTATCGGTAAGTAAAATCTTATTTTCTCTGACGTCCTAGTGGATGCTGGGACTCCGTAAGGACCATGGGGAATAGCGGCTCCGCAGGAGACAGGGCACAAAATAAAAGCTTAAGGATCAGGTGGTGTGCACTGGCTCCTCCCCCTATGACCCTCCTCCAAGCCTCAGTTAGATTTTTGTGCCCGGCCGAGAAGGGTGCAATCTAGGTGGCTCTCCTGAGCTGCTTAGAATAAAAGTTTAGTTTAGGTTTTTTTTATTTTCAGTGAGTCCTGCTGGCAACAGGCTCACTGCATCGTGGGACTAAGGGGAGAAGAAACGGACTCACCTGAGTGCAGAGTGGATCGGGTTTCTTAGGCTACTGGACATTAGCTCCAGAGGGACGATCGCAGGTTCAGCCTGGATGGGTCACCGGAGCCGCGCCGCCGTCCCCCTTACAGAGCCAGAAGAGACGAAGAGGTCCGGTGAAATCGGCGGCAGAAGACATCCTGTCTTCAGACTAAGGTAGCGCACAGCACCGCAGCTGTGCGCCATTGCTCTCAGCACACTTCACACTCCGGTCACTGAGGGTGCAGGGCGCTGGGGGGGAGCGCCCTGAGACGCAATATAACAGTATATACCTTAGGTGGCAAAAAGAATACATCACATATAGCTCCTGGGCTATATGGATGTATTTTAACCCCTGCCATTTTTACACAAAAAAGCGGGAGATAAGGACGTCGTGAAGGGGCGGAGCCTATCTCCTCAGCACACAAGCGCCATTTTCCCTCCACAGCTCCGCTGGAAGGACGGCTCCCTGACTCTCCCCTGCAGTCCTGCTTCAGAATCAGGGTAAAAAAGAGAAGGGGGGGCATTTTTGGCAGCAAATAACGATAATAACAGCAGCTATAAGGGAATAACACTTATATAAGGTTATCCCTGTATATATATATATATATATATAGCGCTGGGTGTGTGCTGGCAGACTCTCCCTCTGTCTCTCCAAAGGGCTAAGTGGGGTCCTGTCCTCTATCAGAGCATTCCCGGTGTGTGTGCTGTGTGTCGGTACGCGTGTGTCGACATGTATGAGGAGGAAAATGATGTGGAGGCGGAGCAGTTGCCTGTGTTGGTGATGTCACCCCCTAGGGAGTCGACACCTGACTGGATGATTGTATTTAAACAATTAAGTGATAATGTCAGCAATTTGCAAAAAACTGTTGACGACATGAGACAGCCGGCAAATCAATTAGTGCCTGTCCAGGCGTCTCAGACACCGTCAGGGGCGCTAAAACGCCCGTTACCTCAGTGGGTCGACACAGACCCTGACACAGATACTGAGTCTAGTGTCGACGGTGACGAGACAAACGTAATGTC
The DNA here is from genome assembly GCF_028390025.1 of Pseudophryne corroboree. Lineage (NCBI taxonomy): Eukaryota > Metazoa > Chordata > Amphibia > Anura > Myobatrachidae > Pseudophryne > Pseudophryne corroboree. The sequence goes on along the minus strand of NC_086454.1, from coordinate 179,900,234 downwards.
CAGTAGGGCCACACGTTACATGATCACGGCAATGAAAGAGGCATTGAACCTTTCTGACACTACAAGTACCACAAAGAAGGGTATTATGTGGGGTGTGAAAAAACTACCAATAGTTTTTCCTGAGTCAGAGGAAATAAATGAGGTGTGTGATAAAGCGTGGGTTTCCCCCGATAAAAAACAGCTAATTTCTAAAAAATTATTAGCATTATATCCCTTCCCGCCAGAGGTTAGGGCGCGTTGGGAAACACCCCCTAGGGTAGATAAGGCGCTCACACGTTTATCTAAACAAGTAGCGTTACCGTCTCCTGATACGGCCACCCTCAAAGAACCAGCTGATAGAAGGCTGGAAAATATCCTAAAAAGTATATACACACATACTGGTGTTATACTGCGACCAGCAATCGCCTCAGCCTGGATGTGCAGTGCTGGAGTCGCATGGTCGGATTCCCTGACTGAGAATATTGATACCCTGGATAGGGACAATATTTTGTTAACTATAGAACATTTAAAGGATGCATTACTATATATGCGTGATGCACAGAGGGATATTTGCACCCTGGCATCAAGAGTAAGTGCTATGTCCATCTCTGCCAGAAGAGCGTTATGGACGCGACAGTGGTCAGGGGATGCGGATTCCAAACGGCACATGGAAGTATTGCCGTATAAAGGGGAGGAGTTATTTGGGGCTGGTCTATCGGACCTGGTGGCCACGGCAACGGCTGGAAAATCCACCTTTTTACCCCAGGTCACTTCACATCAGCAGAAAAAGACACCGTCTTTTCAAACTCAGTCCTTTCGTTCCCATAAGTACAAGCGAGCAAAAGGCCACTCCTTTCTGCCCCGGGGCAGAGGAAGAGGAAAAAGACTGCACCATGCAGCCGCTTCCCAGGAGCAGAAGCCCTCCCCTGCTTCTGCCAAGTCTTCAGCATGACGCTGGGGCTTTACAAGCAGACTCAGATATGGTGGGGGCCCGTCTCAAGAATTTCAACGCGCAGTGGGCTCACTCGCAAGTGGATCCCTGGATTCTACAGGTAGTATCGCAGGGGTACAAACTGGAATTCGAGGCGTTTCCCCCTCGTCGGTTCCTGAAGTCTGCTTTACCAAAGTCTCCCTCCGACAGGGAGGCAGTTTTGGAAGCCATTCACAAGCTGTATTCCCAGCAGGTGATAATCAAGGTACCCCTCCTGCAACAAGGAAAGGGGTATTATTCCACGCTGTTTGTGGTACCGAAGCCGGACGGCTCGGTGAGACCAATTTTAAATCTGAAATCCTTGAACACTTACATAAAAAGGTTCAAATTCAAGATGGAGTCACTCAGAGCAGTGATAGCGAACCTGGAAGAAGGGGACTATATGGTGTCTCTGGACATCAAAGATGCTTATCTCCACGTCCCAATATACCCTTCTCACCAAGGGTACCTCAGGTTTGTAGTACAAAACTGTCATTATCAGTTTCAGACGCTGCCGTTTGGATTGTCCACGGCACCTGGGGTCTTTACCAAGGTAATGGCCGAAATGATGATTCTTCTACGAAGAAAAGGCATTTTAATTATCCCTTACTTGGACGATCTCCTGATAAGGGCAAGATCCAGGGAACAGTTAGAAGTCGGAGTAGCACTATCTCAGGTAGTGTTACGTCAGCACGGGTGGATTCTAAATATTCCAAAATCGCAGCTGATTCCAACGACACGTCTACTGTTCCTAGGAATGATTCTGGACACAGTCCAGAAGAAGGTGTTTCTCCCGGAGGAGAAGGCCAGGGAGTTATCCGAGCTAGTCAGGAACCTCTTAAAACCAGGCCAGGTCTCAGTGCGTCAGTGCACGAGGGTCCTGGGAAAAATGGTGGCTTCTTACGAAGCGATTCCATTCGGAAGATTCCATGCAAGAACGTTTCAGTGGGATCTACTGGACAAATGGTCCGGATCGCATCTGCAGATGCATCAGCGGATAACCCTGTCGCCAAGGACAAGGGTGTCTCTCCTGTGGTGGCTGCAGAGTGCTCATCTACTAGAGGGCCGCAGATTTGGCATTCAGGATTGGATCCTGGTAACCACGGATGCCAGCCTGAGAGGCTGGGGAGCAGTCACACAGGGAAGGAATTTCCAGGGCTTGTGGTCAAGCATGGAAACATCTCTTCATATAAACATTCTGGAACTAAGGGCCATTTACAATGCCCTAAGTCAAGCAAAACCTCTGCTTCAGGGTCAGGCGGTGTTGATCCAATCGGACAACATCACGTCAGTCGCCCACGTAAACAGACAGGGCGGCACGAGAAGCAGGAGGGCAATGGCAGAAGCTGCAAGGATTCTTCGCTGGGCGGAAAATCATGTGATAGCACTGTCAGCAGTGTTCATTCCGGGAGTGGACAACTGGGAAGCAGACTTCCTCAGCAGACACGACCTTCACCCGGGAGAGTGGGGACTTCACCCAGAAGTCTTCCACCTGATTGTAAACCGTTGGGAAAAACCAAAGGTGGACATGATGGCGTCACGTCTAAACAAAAAACTGGACAGATATTGCGCCAGGTCAAGGGACCCTCAGGCAATAGCAGTGGACGCTCTGGTAACGCCGTGGGTGTACCAGTCAGTGTATGTGTTCCCTCCTCTGCCTCTCATACCAAAAGTACTGAGAATCATAAGAAGGAGAGGAGTAAGAACTATACTCGTGGTTCCGGATTGGCCAAGAAGGACTTGGTACCCGGAACTTCAAGAGATGCTCACGGACGAACCGTGGCCTCTACCTCTAAGAAAGGACCTGCTACTGCAGGGGCCTTGTCTGTTCCAAGACTTACCGCGGCTGCGTTTGACGGCATGGCGGTTGAACGCCGGATCCTGAGGGAAAAAGGCATTCCAGAAGAAGTCATCCCTACTCTGGTCAAAGCCAGGAAGGACGTAACCGCAAAACATTATCACCGCATTTGGCGTAAATATGTTGCGTGGTGTGAGGCCAAGAAGGCCCCTACAGAGGAATTTCAACTGGGTCGTTTCCTTCATTTCCTGCAAACAGGACTGTCTATGGGCCTAAAATTAGGGTCCATTAGGGTTCAAATTTCGGCCCTGTCGATTTTCTTCCAGAAAGAACTGGCTTCAGTACCTGAAGTTCAGACATTTGTAAAAGGGGTGCTGCACATACAGCCTCCTTTTGTGCCTCCAGTGGCACCTTGGGATCTCAATGTGGTGTTGAGTTTTCTAAAGTCACATTGGTTTGAACCACTTTCCACTGTGGACTTAAAATATCTCACATGGAAGGTGTCGATGCTGTTAGCCTTGGCTTCAGCCAGGCGTGTGTCAGAATTGGCGGCTTTATCATATAAAAGCCCTTACTTAATTTTTCATTCTGACAGGGCGGAATTGAGGACTCGTCCTCAATTTCTACCTAAGGTGGTTTCTGCATTTCACATGAACCAACCTATTGTGGTACCTGCGGCTACCAGGGACTTAGAGGACTCTAAGTTGCTTGACGTTGTCAGGGCCTTGAAAATATATGTTTCCAGGACGGCTGGAGTCAGAAAATCTGACTCGCTGTTTATCCTGTATGCACCCAACAAGCTGGGTGCTCCTGCTTCTAAGCAGACGATTGCTCGTTGGATTTGTAGTACAATTCAGCTTGCACATTCTGTGGCAGGATTGCCACAGCCAAAATCAGTAAAAGCCCATTCCACAAGGAAAGTGGGCTCATCTTGGGCGGCTGCCCGAGGGGTCTCGGCTTTACAACTTTGCCGAGCAGCTACTTGGTCAGGGGCAAACACGTTTGCTAAATTCTACAAATTTGATACCCTGGCTGAGGAGGACCTGGAGTTCTCTCATTCGGTGCTGCAGAGTCATCCGCACTCTCCCGCCCGTTTGGGAGCTTTGGTATAATCCCCATGGTCCTTACGGAGTCCCAGCATCCACTAGGACGTCAGAGAAAATAAGATTTTACTTACCGATAAATCTATTTCTCGTAGTCCGTAGTGGATGCTGGGCGCCCATCCCTAGTGCGGATTGTCTGCAATACTTGTATATAGTTATTGTTACAAAAATTCGGGTTATTATTGTTGTGAGCCATCTTTTCAGAGGCTCCTTTGCGTTTATCATACTGTTAACTGGGTTCAGATCACAAGTTGTACGGTGTGATTGGTGTGGCTGGTATGAGTCTTACCCGGGATTCAATATCCTTCCTTATTATGTACGCTCGTCCGGGCACAGTATCCTAACTGAGGCTTGGAGGAGGGTCATAGGGGGAGGAGCCAGTGCACACCACCTGATCCTTAAGCTTTTATTTTGTGCCCTGTCTCCTGCGGAGCCGCTATTCCCCATGGTCCTTACGGAGTCCCAGCATCCACTACGGACTACGAGAAATAGATTTATCGGTAAGTAAAATCTTATTTTTTTTATCTTTAAACTTTTTACTGCTTCCATTTGCTTTGCACTCTTACCTTCTTTTGAAATATATTTTCAGTTTTTAATTTACCAGTTTTGCTGTTTAATTACTGTTGTATCTTCTCTGAACGCAAAGGTTCAGGTATGTCCACTTCTGTACCCTACGTGGAGATAATTGAACAGCCGAAACAACGAGGTATGCGATTTCGCTACAAGTGCGAAGGACGCTCTGCTGGAAGCATTCCTGGAGAGAGAAGTACAGATACAACAAAAACTCATCCCACTATTAAGGTCAGTACCTACACCCAAACGTTATTACATTTTAAGGAGCAAATTGAAGAAAATTTTGTATATAGATGTTAGTGGCTTTTTCTCTCCTTGAATTTTTCCATTTAAAAAAAATATATATATAATTGACGATTGTGTAGGTGTTTTTGTTGGCTTCAGTCCATGCAGCAGTTGGTTATTACAATCAAAGAATGTTAATGAAAAAAGTTCTTGAGGGTAGCAATTGATGTATTGATAGGAGATTTAAGAAGTGGAGACTATGGCACAACTCTGAATTTCTCTAGAATTGTCTTCAAAACTGAGCATTTGAGTACAAGGGGTGATTTTCGGGAAGACCGCTAAATCCTAGTTTGTCTTCCATGGCAGAAATGGGAAAAATGGTCAGTGGGACAATAGCTGGGGATGCTTTAAAAATCTGAACTTTATGGGAGGGTAGCAAAGAGAAAAACTTTGAATTTAGGCAAAATGTCTTAAACAATCTGGTGCAATAAGGGGATCTAAAATCCAGTGATGGTTTACACAGTTAAATGGAATTGCCTGGTGAAAAGTGCGGGACAGTTGTATATGCATCTGTGTACGAGTAGTGCAGACGAACAAGCTGTTTTTGCCACCACTCATAGGGACCTTCTGAAGCTAGTTTGTACCTCATGAGAAAATGCAAATAGACACAGTGGTGCCAAGGCTAGGGCAGGCTATAAATCATTACATATAGGTATGCAGTGGTCAAAGTGGAAATTCAGAAGTACAAGTACATAGAAAATGTAAGAACATGGAATGTAAGAGTTTTGCAAGCAAAGCATTAGAAGTGGTGACTGGCATACCACTTTATACCAGCGGCCAGCCTACGTCAGTGTGTGCTTAGAGAGAATTAGTTAAGTTTGGTCACACTTAACGAAAGTATGTTTGATGACTACGTTTTCAAACAAATAATGTAATAAACCTCCCAAAAAATTTTTTTGTTTTTCCACAGTTGTGCCAGCAACAGGTAGTTTTCCTTTAGCTGCAGTAAAATTTATAGTTTGAGACTGTTGTTGAACCGCAACGATTAAAATGAGATTTTAAACCTACCAGTAAATCTTTTTCTCGTAGTCCGTAGAGGATGCTGGGGACTCCGTAAGGACCATGGGGATAGAAGGGGTCCGCAGGAGACATGGGCACTTTAAGAAAGACTTTGACTCTGGGTGTGCACTGGCTCCTCCCTCTATGCCCCTTCTCCAGACCTCAGTTAGAGAAACTGTGCCCAGAGACGGACAGTACGAGGAAAGGATTTTTGTTAATCCAAGGGCAAGATTCATACCAGCCACACCAATCACACCATATACCTTGTGATAAACTACCCAGTTAACAGTATGAAAAATAACATAGCATCAGTACATGACCGATGCAACCATAACATAACCCTTATTAAAGCAATAACTATATACAAGTATTGCAGAAGTAGTCCGCACTTGGGACGGGCGCCCAGCATCCTCTACGGACTACGAGAAAAAGATTTACCGGTAGGTTTAAAATCTTATTTTCTCTAACGTCCTAGAGGATGCTGGGGACTCCGTAAAGGACCATGGGGATTATACCAAAGCTCCCAAACGGGCGGGAGAGTGCGGATGACTCTGCAGCACCGATTGAGCAAACATGAGGTCCTCCTCAGCCAGGGTATCAAACTTATAGAATTTTGCAAAGGTGTTTGAACCCGACCAAGTAGCAGCTCGACACAGCTGTAGTGCCGAGACCCCTCGGGCAGCCGCCCAAGAAGAGCCCACTTTCCTCGTGGAATTGGCCTTGACAGATTTCGGTAACGGCAATCCAGCCGTAGAATGCGCTTGCTGAATAGTGTTACAAATCCAGCGAGCAATAGTCTGCTTAGAAGCAGGGGCACCAATCTTGTTGGCTGCATACAGGACAAACAGCGCTTCCGTTTTCCTGACTCTAGCCATCCTGGCCATGTCAATTTTCAAAGCCCTGACCACATCAAGTAACTTGGAATCATCCAAGTCCCGCTTAGCCACAGGCACCACAATAGGTTGGTTCATATGAAAAGATGAGACCACTTTTGGTAGGAATTGAGGACGGGTCCGCAATTCTGCCCTATCCACATGGAATACCAAATACGGGCTTTTATGTGACAAAGCCGCCAATTCCGACACTCGCCTAGCCGAAGCCAAGGCTAATAACATGACCACCTTCCACATGAGATATTTCAACTCCACCGTTGTAAGTGGTTCAAACCAGTGTGATTTTAGATAACTTATCACCACGTTAAGGTCCCAAGGTGCCACCGGAGGCATGAAAGTAGGCTGAATATGCAGCACTCCTTTTACAAAAGTCTGAACTTCTGGAAGAGAAGTCAATTCTTTTTGAAAGAAAATGGATAAGGCCGAAATCTGGACCTTAATAGAGCCTAATTTTAGGCCCAAATTCACTCCAGTTTGTAGGAAGTGAAGGAAACGGCCCAGATGGAATTCTTCCGTAGGAGCATTCCTGGCCTCGCACCAAGAAACATATTTTCGCCATATACGGTGGTGATGTTTTTACGTTACATCCTTCCTAGCCTTTATCAGCGTAGGGATGACCTCAACCGGAATGCCTTTCTCTGCTAGGATCCGGCGTTCAACCGCCATGCCGTCAAATGCAGCCGCGGTAAGTCTTGGAACAGACAGGGCCCCTGCTGCAACAGGTCCTGTCTTAGAGGAAGAGGCCACGGATCTTCTGTGAGCATTTCCTGCAGATCCGGATACCAGGTCCTCCGCGGCCAATCTGGAACAATAAGGATTGTTCTCACTCCTCCTTGTCTTATTATCCTCAACACCTTGGGTATGAGAGGAAGAGGAGGAAATACATAGACCGACCGGAACACCCACTGTGTCACTAGGGCATCTACTGCTACTGCCTGAAGGTCTCTTGACCTTGCGCAATACCTCTGTAGCTTTTTGTTGAGGCGTGACGCCATCATGTCTATCTGTGGCAGTCCCCACCGACTTGTAATCTGTGTGAAGACTTCCTGATGAAGTCCCCACTCTCCCGGATGTAGGTGTCTGCTGAGGAAGTCTGCTTCCCAGTTGTCCACTCCCGGAATGAACACTGCTGACAGTGCGCTTACGTGATTCTCCGCCCAGCGAAGAATTCTGGTGGCTTCTGCCATCGCCACTCTGCTCCTTGTGCCGCCTTGGCGGTTTACATGAGCCACTGCTGTGACGTTGTCTGACTGGATCAGAACCGGTTGGTCGCGAAGTAGGGTCTCCGCTTGACGTAGGGCGTTGTATATGGCCCTTAGTTCCAGGATGTTGATGTGAAGACAAGTCTCCTGACTTGACCAAAGACCTTGGAAATTTCTTCCCTGTGTGACTGCTCCCCAACCTTGCGTCTGTGGTCACCAGGATCCAGCCCTTAATGCTGAACCTGCTGCCCTCGAGAAGGTGAGCACTCTGCAGCCACCACAGGAGTGATACCCTGGCCCTGGGGGATAGGGTGATCAACCGATGAATCTGTAAATGTGACCCGGACCACTTGTCCAGTAGGTCCCTTTGGAAAGTCCTCGCATGGAACCTGCCGAATGGAATGGCCTCGTATGATGCCACCAACTTTCCCAGGAATCGAGTGCAGTGATGCACTGACACCTGTTTTGGTTTCAAAAGGTTCCTGACAAGAGTCATGTGTTCCTGGGCCTTTTCTATCGGGAGATAAACCCTCTTCTGGTCCGTGTCCAGAATCATGCCTACGAAAGACAGATGAGTCGTAGGAACCAACTGCGACTTCGGGATATTGAGAATCCAGCCGTGTTGCTGTAACACCTTCAGTGAAAGTGACACGCTGTTCAGCAACTGCTCTCTTGATCTCGTTTTTATGAAGAGATTGTCCAAGTACGGGATAATTGAGACACCTTGCTTGCGCAGGAGCACCATCATTTCGCCATTACCTTGGTGAAAATTCTCGGGGCCGTGGAGAGACCAAACGGCAACGTCTGAAATTGGTAATGACAGTCCTGTACCGCAAATCTGAGGTACGCCTGATGAGGTGGATAAATGGGGACATGAAGGTATGCATCCTTTATGTCCAGGGACACCATAAAATCCCCCCCTTCCAGGCTTGCAATGACCGCTCTTAGCGATTCCATCTTGAATTTGAACCTTTTCAAGTATAGGTTCAGGGATTTAAAATTGAATATGGGTCTGACCGAACCGTCCGGTTTCGGGACTACAAACATGGTCGAGTAATATCCCTTTACTTGTTGGAGGAGGAGAACCTTGACCACCACCTGTTGAAGATACAATTTTTGTATTGCAGATAACACGATCTCCCTTTCCTGGGGAGAAGTTGGTAGAGCCGATTTGAAAAATCGGCGGGGAGTCACTTCTTCGAATGCCAGCTTGTAACCCTGAGAAACAATTTCTGTTGCCCAGGGATCCACCTGGGAGTGAACCCAGATGTGGCTGAAATTCTGAAGACGTGCCCCCAATGGGCCGGACTCCGCCAGTGGAGCCCCAGCGTCATGCGGTAGATTTTGTAGAGGCCGGGGAGGACTTCTGTTCCTGGGAACTAGCTGTGTTGTGCAGCTTTTTACCTCTGCCCCTACCTCTAGCAAGAAAGGACGCACCTCGCACTTTCTTGTTTCTTTGTGACCGAAAGGACTGCATTTGATAATGTGGAGCTTTCTTATGCTGTGAGGGAACATAAGGTAAAAAATTCGATTTTCCAGCTGTAGCTATGGAGACTAGGTCCGAGAGACCTTCCCCAAACAATTCCTCACCCTTGTAAGGTAAAACCTCCATATGCCTTTTTGAGTCGGCATCACCTGTCCATTGCCGTGTCCATAGGACTCTTCTGGCAGAAATCGACATAGCGTTTATTCTAGAACCTAGTAGACTAATGTCTCTTTGAGCATCTCATATATAGGACAGCATCTCTTATATGAGGAAAAAATGGATAACGGAAAAGGATATTCTCTCAGGCGCTCATCATAACAAAACCATATAATAAGTGAGAATAAAAAGAATAATACATTCCTTGATTCACAGATAGGGTCCAGATGCCAAGTGAGGGCCGTCTTTCCTCATTAATTTCTCACAAATGCAAGGCAATATGGAAGAGAAAACTCACTTCATGTGTAGTAAAGTCACAATTTAATAGTGCACATTAACACATGTTACATAAATACATAAAATTCTCCCAAAGAACTGTTGAAAGTAGACAGCCAGAATAATTACCAGCATGTAAGAGAACTGGTATTAGACAGTTCTCAAAAACAGCAGTTGGTATATCAGTTACCAAAAACGTCTCTCCGGAAAAGACTGACTGGAACTGAACAGTCTCAGCTATCCAGATGTTTCTCCAACAGACACTTTGGGATCCGTAATCTGTCCTTTGTATACCAAGTTCTTGGGAGAATTTTATGTATTTATGTAACATGTGTTAATGTGCACTATTAAATTGTGACTTTACTACACATGAAGTGATTTTTCTCTTCCATATTGCCTTGCATTTGTGAGAAATTAATGAGGAAAGACGGCCCTCACTTGGCATCTGGACCCTATCTGTGAATCAAGGAATGTATTATTCTTTTTATTCTCACTTATTATATGGTTTTGTTATGATGAGCGCCTGAGAGAATATCCTTTTCCGTTATCCATTTTTTCCTTGTTACAAGTCTTTGGGTACTTTTGGAGGGGCACCTTTGGAATTTGTGATTGTTTTCAGGCTGCCGTTTGTTAATTGCGCAATTTGAAGGTCCGACAAGAAATTTATTTTACACAGCATCTCTTATATGCCCCAGGGTCAATAAAATAGTATCCCTATCGAGGGTATCCATCCCCTCAGATAAGGTATCTGTCCATGCCGCTACAGCACTACACACCCAGGCCGACGCAATTGCCGGCCTGAGTAAGGTACCTGAATGTGTATAAATGGACTTCAGGGTAATCTCCTGTTTGCGGTCAGCAGAATCTTTGAGGGTAGCCGTATCCTGGGACGGGAGGGCTACCTTCTTGGATAACCGTGTTAATGCTTTGTCCACCCTAGGGGAGGTTTCCCATCGTAACCTATCCGTTGATGGGAAAGGATACGCCATAAGAATCCTTTTGGAAATCTGCAGTCTTTTATCTGGAGATTCCCAAGCTTTTTCACATAACTCGTTCAGCTCATGTGAGGGGGGAAAGGGTACCTCAGGCTTCTTTCCCTTGTACATATGTACCCTCTTGTCAGGGACAGGGGGTTCCTCTGTGATGTGCAAAACATCTTTTATTGCCATAATCATATGTCGAATGGATTTTGCCAATTTTGGCTGTAACTGCATCATCGTAGTCGACACTGGAGTCAGAATCCGTGTCTGTATCTGTGTCAACAATCTTGGATAGTGGGCGCTTAAGAGACCCTGACGGTCCTTGCAACATAGGATCAGGCATGGGTTGAGACCCTGACTGTCCCAAAGCATCAGCCTTGTCTAATCTTTTGTGCAATGAGTTTACACTAGCATTTAAAACCTTCCACATATCCATCCAGTCAGGTGTCGGCGCTGTCGGCGGAGACACCACATTCATTTGCTTCTGTTCCTCTCCTACATAGCCTTCTTCCTCAGACATGTCGACACGCGTACCGACACACCACACACACACCACACACACCACACACACACCACACACACACACACACACACACACACACACACACACACACACACACACACACACACACACACACACACACACACGGAATGCTCTTTCTGAAGACCGTTCCTCCACAAGGCCCTTTGGAGAGACAGAGAGAGAGTATGCCAGCACACACCCCAGCGCTATATAACCCAGGAATAACACAGTAACTTAATGTCTGCCCAGTATCGCTGCTGTATGTAATTTGCGCCGAATTATGTGCCCCCCCCTCTCTTTTTCAACCCTTTTGTCTACCGTGGTATAAGCAGAGGAGAGTCTGAGGAGCTTCCTCTCAGGGGTGCTGTGGAGAAAAAATGGCGCTGGTGAGTGCTGAGGGAGAAGCCCCGCCCCCTCGTGCTGTGGAGAAAAAATGGCGCTGGTGAGTGCTGAGGGAGAAGCCGCGCCCCCTCGGCGGCGGGCTTCTGTCCCGCTTAAAATGTAAAATTGGCAGTGGCTCATACATATATACAGTGCCCAGCTGTATATATGCTATTTTTTTGCCAAAATTAGGTTTATATTGCTGCCCAGGGCGCCCGCCCTGCACCCTTACAGTGACCGGAGTATGTGAGGTGTATGGGAGCAATGGCGCACAGCTGCAGTGCTGTGCGTTACCTCAGTGAAGATCATGAAGTCTTCTGCCGCCTCTGAAGTCTTCTTTTCTTCTCATACTCACCCGGCTTCTATCTTCCGGCTCTGCGAGGGGGGCGGCGGCGGCGCGGCTCTGGGACGGACGGCGAGGGTCAGATCCTGGAGCTAATGGTGTCCAGTAGCCTCAGAAATTCCTAGTAACAGCACCTCAGAGGCTCAGCAAATACTTCACTGAGAGAAAGCAGCAGCAGAGACCTCTCAACATCCGATGTTCAGAGCAGACTGTGTGACTGGACTTTATGGTAGAATGGCTGTACCGAACCACTGATGGAGAAACATAAGAAGATACTTGCTTGGGCACACAGGTTGTGGACATCAGACCAGTGGAAATATGCCCTTTGATCTGGGGGGGTCCAAATTTAAGATGATTTATCCCAACTGCGTTTTCTTCTTGAGTAGATGATATTTGGATGTGTGGTTCTCACATTGGTTTGCTGGTGACTCTTAGGGAGTAATTTAGAATTTAAGTCAAGTTTATCTGGCGTGACTGTCTCACAGCTTTCTGCAGCTTCATTACACCCTCATATCTGATTTGCGCTTATTTGACTGTCATTCTTTCCAATATTACATTTACCCAAAATACATCTCCAGGCTGAGTGTAAACAAGGGTTAACAGTGAGTATGAGGAGAGGAGGTAAAAAATAGGTTTAGTGAAAACCACCACACAAGAATTGTAAGTGAACCCAGATTTCTATGCGTCGTGGACAAAAAAAATCCCAGCCAGACAGGTGCGTAAGGGAGGGCGTCCAGTGGGATTGGGTATGATATGCTGGCTGTGAGGAGACCGTCGGCTGCATCCCGACAGTCAAAATCACTTACCCTAACCCTCCCTTTTAAGTGCCTATCCCTAAACTGCCCGTAACCTCCCTGACATCAGCTGATGCCATTAAGTATAGATGCAGTTTAAAGCAAATCAATTAATGTTCAACTACCTAAGGAAAAAGTGACTGGATGCCGTGAAGTGCATCATGGTTTAAGTGACCTTTTTACTTCTTATCCTTTATTTTTATGTAAATCAATTATGTCCTATTTTATCATTTTGATACGGTTTAAAATTTATTTTAAGTATTTTTATTTTTTTCAATTATTGTCTTGGCATTACTTAATATTTTAGCTCCCCATGGGGAGTGATAAAGTACCAGTCAATCAGCTTCTAGCTGCCATGTTACAGGTTATGTGGGCCAGATGTGCTAAGATTATTCCTATATACCCTCCTTCAGCGCCATAGATATTCCTCTTTTTCTCTTACTATTTTATGGGGTTGGATGGGAATCCCTCTTTTCTCCCGAGGCTGTTGGAGTAAGGACCTCTATTGGGCACCTCCCAGACATCCTCTTTTCCCTGCAGGGTTAAAACTTTGTAGCTCTAAGGCTGGGGCCACACATAGCAGCGAAGCGGGTCCCGCTGAACGGTACCTGCTTGGCCGGGAGGGGTGTTCTTTGTGCACATGGATCCTGTTCTACGGGATGCAGCAGAACAGGATCCGGCCAGTGACTCGCGGGATTTCAGCCGCACTGTGTGAACACGTGCATTGAAATTCCGTCGTTCTGACATCCGGCCCAACCGCAGCATGCTGCGGTTGGATCCGGCGACTGCCGCACATGTGTGGGCACCAGCATGTGCAGTCTCCTTGCGGCCAAGCCCCGGGACCCGCTTAGCTGCTATGTGTGGCTCCAGCCTAATAGTTTTTTTACCTTGCCTGTTTCAGAATACCACCGACATTAGCCAGCAACATGGTGGAAGATGGGGTTAAGAATCTGATGCAAAATGTGATCATTAGGGACTCTATAATACAAGTGTGTTTTGTTTTGTTTTACATGTCATACAATTCCTAAAGCTGTAGGGAAAGTGTTTTCTAATACTACTTGACTATATTTGGAACCTTTTGCCATGTATTGTATTTTTTTATATGGATTTTAAGGAGTTGTCCTCATGTGTTTGCTTTAAAAATAAAAGCCTTAATTAACTGCGGTTGCATAATTTCAACAGAAAGCAGCACTATTTTATTTACCTATTGTACTGTGACGGTTGACTTTAGGTTACCAGCTCTACGCTGTGAGGTAATCTGCATAAATGTGGTGTGTGAATTCCCCATCTGATCAAAGGAACTCTTTAAACTATCTCCCCCCCACTCTACTGCTTAAAACTACACCACACCTGGATCTATCTGGGCTGGCAAACTTTTTTTCTTATTTGTCTGATGTTATTACTGAGGGCTGATTGTATACAGTTCTTCTTACTATATAGTTTCTCTGACGGTGTCAGTAAGTCTACTTGTGTGTTTTAATCATAACTACTGTACCCCTTACTTGAGTTCTGTTATCCTTAATCTTACTCATACTGCAGCTTTCCTATCAATTTTATGGGAATATGGTAATACTTTTTCAGTAACCTAACTTGGACAACTAGTGACACGAATAGGTGTCACACAATTGGGGGTGTTCTAAGGTCCACAAAGAATGAAAGATTTGAAGACCTATAGCTGAAACAACTGTTCTAGATTGTTCATAGACTTTTTGGTTTAGGCACAGGGAATGTGTAAAACAGTCTCTGTTAGTACTCCCGCAACCACTGCTAATATGCATAGCATTTTTTAGTCATGGGAGGAAGCTTTGTGTGCATAACTAATAATATTTAATAGTTGGCTCCTATGTTCTAGCCTACATCGTCACAGTAAAGCAAAGAGTTTGTCAGGTCGAAGTCCAGTTTAACTCTTTATACTATTATATTTTCAGATAAACAATTATCAGGGACCAGCCCGTGTAAGGATATCTCTGGTCACGAAGGAGTCCCCCTATAAACCACACCCACATGAATTGGTTGGAAAGGATTGCAAGGATGGGTATTATGAGGCTGACCTATCACCGGATCGCAATATTCACAGGTAATTTAGTCCTCAGGCTATTGGCCTCTAAAATTACATATACTTATTTTTAACCAATCTGTGGCAAATAGGACATTAATTTGTATCCAGCGATATAAGAATTGTATGTAATGTCTACATGTATATTGTAATGGAGTCTGTGACACAAAATGGTTTCCAACCTGTCCTTTAAATGAACCCATAGTTACATAGATATGGGAGTAGAGGACACTGATTTATAGTGGGATAGTCAGAGGTTAGTTTATGGCTCTTACCTTATCTAAGAAGCTATAAACGACATTACCACAAGCCAGGCCAGGCCAAGAAACCTGACCTCTGGAAACTTAAAAGGAAGACAGTTGTTGAAAGTGAAACCAAATAAAGTCTGGTTGTTACTGCTCAGGTACCCAGCATTGAGAGAGTTAATGAAAGGGTGGGGGGCCTGCAGCTATGAGGGGGCTATATCTGTCCCTCACACACACACTGTCTTGTTCATTCTCTGAGGGAAGCAGCCAGGAGCTGGGAATGCACCATATATCTTCCATTGTGAGATCCCTCCACACAGAAAGCTAACTGAGGTTGAGTAAGTTAGGCTTCTGAAATTATTCTCTTTTTGTTTATTGAGACTGCTAGTAACCTGTATATCTTTTCTAAACTCCTTATATTCTTTGTAATCTTTTTACCAGTGTAAACCCGAAGATATTTCTTGATTATAATAAACATATAATTAGATCTGACTGCTGTGTTCTTGAACCCAAGTCAAGCCAAGTGAAGTACGTTACCTATGGTTTTCATGAGATATTGAGATTGGTGATCACAGGTGAAGCTAAAGACACCTGCAACGTCCGCAATACGTTGAAAAGTCTTTGCTGGTGGCAGCGGAGATTCGCACGGCGCTGGCGCAACTCTCGGATTGGTGTATCCGGAGAGTGAGGCGGCCGGGGTCCGTGACAAAGTGGCTGGCAGCGTGTGGGATTGATAAATAACTTTTTACAAGAACTTGAGTGAGTGGGAGTAATTCCACTTCACCAGAGTCAGAACTCGGGTTTACAAAAGACAATAGTTAGAAATTATATACCGTGAACGCAGTCTCTGTTCCCCTCCCCTTCTCTTGTTTTTCTTTTCTATTATTTTATTTTGGCGAAAATGAGATCAAAGATGACTAAGTCTAAGCATCTGATGAAGGATGATGGCAAACCTGTGCGTGGGAATGATGCATCGCCCTGTGCCGCCGAGACAGTAGGGGATGTATTGCGCACTGGACTGTTATGTACTGCGAGTAGTAATGGTGCCATGCTGATTTCTGATGTGGACTCTGTTATCGATGTGAGGTCTGTGCATATGGCCTTGGATGAATATTCGCTGACTGATATCAAGTATGGGAAAGATACAGAGCATCATGATGGCTGCAAACCTGTGCGTGGGAATGATACATCGGCCTGGGCTGCTGAGACAGTAGGAGATGTATTGCGTACTGGACTATTATGTACTGCGGGTAGTAATAGTGCGACGCTGGATTCTGATGTGGACTCTGTTATCGATATGAGGCCTGCTGTGGCTGCCGCAAATGTGGATCTTTTCCCCCCGTTCCTGGAAACTGTCGGAGCTGCGTGCTGGACAGGGAAAAAGTGTTCCAGTGCACGAGAGGAGAGAGAGATAGGGCCTGCCAGTGCTGCACAGCTGGTGCAGAGGTTGAGTCCTATGGCAGAAACGAGTTCTGCAAACCGAGTAGCTAAGAGAAAATGTGAGCTACAAATTGCATCGCGACAAGAAAGTGATTGCTCGCGATACCATGAGACCAGGGAGGTCACTGTTAAACCTTGCCTGGATCAAGTCCCTAGTATGACGGACTATGTGAACGTGGACAGTACTGCAAATACCCAGTGGAGGTCAGGCACCTCTTACAGCTACACTGAAGATCCTGACCTGGATAAGTATTTACAGAGTGCAATTTCATCTATGAAGTCATCTCCAGCCTGGGCAACCCTTATGCATCTGGGGCAACAGATCCTTGCCGAAAGCCAAGCAGCTCTGGAACGTGAGGCTGCCAGGGAGATGGTAGAAAATTCCTGGCAACCATCTGAGACAGAGTCAGAAGAGCCATGGTGGGATGACCCAGCTGAACTGTTTGCCAGGATGAGTACAGATGAGCTAATCAATGAATGTCAGCTGCAAGGTATCTCCTGCTGCAACAATTCCCGCAGGGAGATGATCATGCAGCTCACCTATGCACAGGACGATGAAAGCAACGCCTTCAGCCAGTATCGTGCAGAGTTTCGCAGCTGGGGTGCCGATGCAAGTACTTGGATATTGCTGAGAGAACTGGCGGAATGTTTTGAATTAGCGCAGCAAAAGGCCTATGATTGTGGAAAGCTCGCTACCCCATTTTGGAAGGATCAGTGCCGCCGGGTAGATGCTGAATGGCATCGCCTACAACAGCTTCCGTTACCAGCTTTAGAAACAAATGTCCAGCCTGCAGGGGTGCCCCACGAGGAAAAGGTACCCCTTCCTGTTAACATCGTTGTGGAGCCTGCTCCTGAGACATCACATCACAAGGCCCAGTTTAAACTGCTGGGAGAAGATGAGGAAGTGAGCAGCATGCTCCCAACAGATGCCCAAGATTTGTTGCTGGAAGAGGCTGATTTTCAGGAGAACCTGATTGCGGAGGAGATTATGTCGACAAGAGAGATGGGAGGGTCAGATATTATTCCCAAGAATGTGTTCGTGAGAACTGACTTTGGACAATTGATAGCACAGTCTGTGCCTGACATTTCTAAGTCGGTTGAAATATGTGAATCATCTCAGGTAGTATGTGATGATGCTAAACCTGGCAATGATGTTGCTCTGTGTGCAGTACCTGTAATGTTATGTGATACTGCTGGATCTTGCACAGAAGTGACTCTGGGTAAAAACGTAGTGCCCTGTGAACATTTTGCATTTTCTACTGTGCTAGAGACTTGTGATAATACCAGTGAAATGAACTGTATTGCTGCAGGAACTAACCCTTCTTTTCCTCAGGGGACCCCCGCTGATCCACACAACATTATTGCCAATGTATGTGATGCTGAAAATCTTACCAACCAGTGTGAACTAGAAAATAACATGCCAATATCTATGTGTAGGGACAAAGAAGTGACTCCCTGTATTGTTGAAAATGTTCAAATTGATTTGCAGGTACTGAGGGGCCCCGAAAACAGGCAAACGTCTATGTATAAAGGAGGGGAAATGATTCCTTGTATTGATGATAATACTGTGTTGAATACTTTATGTAATACCACGCCTAGGGTAGCAGTAATGACACGCAGTGCAGCAGCACAGAAAATCTGTGATTTAACCCCTGCAAGTGGGGAGGGTGACTCAAAAGCCAGAGATCTCCCTCCGCCCACCTCCATCCCTGTTAAAGGTGCAAGCTCAGATACTGGCCTAGGGAAGGGAGTCAATGAGGATGATGTATTGTTTTGTATGCGCGTTATCAGTAATTCTGATGATGCAAGTATCAATATAGGAAATAATGTGTCTGAGGTGAGGGGTGACCTAGCTATAGGTACCAAGCAGAGGGCAATGCAGAAGGGCTGCACATTAACCCTTGGAAAGGAATCAGAAAGTACTTCTGCTGATAAAAGACTGTCTCCTTTACACTTAGCAATGAAAGTTGAAAACGTATCAGTGTCAGGAATTGCTGTGCCTGACATAGGCACTGATGTATGTATAAAGTGTGAAATTGTGGTCAACCAGAATGAGAATCCCCATTTACAAGTGCCAGGTGTTAAGATGAACAAAAGGTTTGGACAGGAGTGTGATGCAAGTTCTGCCATGCAAACCCCCCTGTGTCCTGACAGAGAACAGCCAGGGAGGGGTGGGCCACGGTCAGAAGCTGCAGAACCTCTGAGGGCGAGGGCCTATCAACCTTCTCCTGAGGCTGAGCCAGGAAAGGAACATGTTATTCTTTCTCCAGGTGTAGGTAACAGGAGTGTAGAAATACACAGTGGTTATTCACAGAGGTGTATAGAGGTGGGCAACCCCAGTCTTGTGAAGATGGGGCCGAGTGACAAAGGCCGTAGCTGTGACGCAGCTATACCACGTACACTAACAGCAGAGCTAGCAACACAGGGAGCACCGTGTACGAAAGAGTGTGTTCCCATCACAAAACACATATTTGCCCACTATACCAAGGAAGGGCTGCCCCCTGCTTTGTTCCCTCACACTGATCAGCTCATCAGAGGTGAGGAGTTCCAAGCAGGACAACCAGCTGACTCTGACTTAGCATCTGTAAAGACACAGATCAGTCAGACAGGCTGGGGAGATAAATCAGGAAGAATTTCTTTGAGAAAGAGACATTTAGGTGATGATCCCAATATCCTAGGTATACCCCAAATGATGTGCAGTGAAACCTGTCAAGGTTATCCCGTAGAGCAAGGTGCCCACACCTCCGGGACCGTGTGGGTGAGGGGCATTCAACCACATCAGGAAAGAGCACAAGGGCAGGAAGAGTTTGTTGTGGAGAAGTATCTAGGCGTATTTTCCCCAGTATGTGTTAATGAGGAAATTTCTCCCCATTATAGCACCACTAGACCCGCCGAGTTACATACACCTAGGAATGATGTGGGCACACTGTATAAATATGTGACGGGTGGCCTCGCTATAGGTACCCAGCAGAAGGCAATGCAGAAGGGCTGCACATTAACCTCTGGAGGAATCAGCAGTGGTTCCTTAGATCGAAGCACTGAATGGCTAGGGACAGGAGGAATCTGTCAGAGTGAGCTGAGTAGAGTCCCTGGAGAAAGGGGAAACCTCAGAAAATGGTGCCTGATGCTGCAGCGTTACAATTTTTCCATTATGCACAGGGAAGGTGCAGAACACAGTCATGTGGATGGGCTTTCACGCCAAAATGAGCAGGTGGTCAGTGGCGCACAAGTAAGACTGTGACGTGTGTCACTAGTCCCCTTATGCTTCAATTCACTGGCGGGAATGTGGCAAATAGGACATTAATTTGTATCCAGCGATATAAGAATTGTATGTAATGTCTACATGTATATTGTAATGGAGTCTGTGACACAAAATGGTTTCCAACCTGTCCTTTAAATGAACCCATAGTTACATAGATATGGGAGTAGAGGACACTGATTTATAGTGGGATAGTCAGAGGTTAGTTTATGGCTCTTACCTTATCTAAGAAGCTATAAACGACATTACCACAAGCCAGGCCAGGCCAAGAAACCTGACCTCTGGAAACTTAAAAGGAAGACAGTTGTTGAAAGTGAAACCAAATAAAGTCTGGTTGTTACTGCTCAGGTACCCAGCATTGAGAGAGTTAATGAAAGGGTGGGGGGCCTGCAGCTATGAGGGGGCTATATCTGTCCCTCACACACACACTGTCTTGTTCATTCTCTGAGGGAAGCAGCCAGGAGCTGGGAATGCACCATATATCTTCCATTGTGAGATCCCTCCACACAGAAAGCTAACTGAGGTTGAGTAAGTTAGGCTTCTGAAATTATTCTCTTTTTGTTTATTGAGACTGCTAGTAACCTGTATATCTTTTCTAAACTCCTTATATTCTTTGTAATCTTTTTACCAGTGTAAACCCGAAGATATTTCTTGATTATAATAAACATATAATTAGATCTGACTGCTGTGTTCTTGAACCCAAGTCAAGCCAAGTGAAGTACGTTACCTATGGTTTTCATGAGATATTGAGATTGGTGATCACAGGTGAAGCTAAAGACACCTGCAACGTCCGCAATACGTTGAAAAGTCTTTGCTGGTGGCAGCGGAGATTCGCACGGCGCTGGCGCAACTCTCGGATTGGTGTATCCGGAGAGTGAGGCGGCCGGGGTCCGTGACAAAATTCATAAATAATCTTTCCGTATTATGACTCTTCCCTCTGTTAATTTTTTTTATATAATTACAAAAAATATTTAATTTCAAATTTAACAAAGTTGAATATATCCATATATTCAGGGTTTCTTCACTCTGAGGGCAATCCTTGTTTAATACACCAATCTCGATCTTAAGGTGCATACACACGGTGAGATTCGGGCTAACCCCCGATTCTCACTATGCGACAGGGGCTAGGTCGGCATCGCAAGCACATAATAACTGCGAATTTGGCTAAGTGTCAATTTTGACTATCTCTTCTATGAGATAGTCAAAATTGACTTGCATGCACAGTCAGTCTAGGCTTGCGATGCCGACCTGGCATCGCAAGGTGACTTTCACCTTGCGATCTGCACTAACTTTTCTTACGATTTTGACTATATAGTCAAAATCATAAGAAAATATCTCGCAGTGTGTACACACCATTATTCTCTGCGTCATAAAAGAAAATTGAAACAGAAAAAAAAAATACAGTATATTTAGTCCATTAAGACGACCACTAGAGTAAAATTGCAAGTGTTAAATGATTTGAAACAGATCTTTTGCCTAGAGGGAAAAATGGAGAACCTGCACATATCACCAAGGGACCCATTTTGTTTTCTGAGGAGCTAAAATGTAAATTGCATCCTATAGCAAAAGGGTCTTTATTTCCTGGCTTCTCACAGGTACATGTTTCATACTGATCTGTAAATCATTTAAACTATATTTTGCTTAATATCTGTTTAACCACTTAACTGGCATGGTCAGATTTTATGCAACTGTGCCGTACCACCCTGTCCCCCCGTTTTTGACGAGGAGATCCGTACTGCAGATGTGCATAATATAATGTTTAAATATTTAAAAAAAATACTTTTTTAACTTTATTAAATAAATTACATTTTAAAAAACAATGTTGTTTAACACTTTTGAAGGGAAAAATCATCAGTTAAGTGGTGTTAAAACCTGAATGAACCAGATTTATTACACTGTGTATAGACGATCATTGGCTGTTGTGTTGATCACTGCTTTTTATTTTTTGTGTTTTAATTTCTCCCCTACCTTTTCTCCAACCACTTCCCCCCTTCATGTCTGAGGGTAATAGAGGTGTGTGTGTGTGTGTGTGTGTGTGTGTGTGTTCCGGAGTCTTTGTCATTTTCTTTGTATCTCTGACAGCAATAGAGGATCAAGATCCATTGCAGCACCAACCCCTTAGTCTGTTCAGGAATCCATTTTTACAATCCACCCCGCTCTAAAATAATCTGGAGTCACTTCTCCCTGTTTTTTTTTTTTTTATTATTAATCATTTTGTTACACTTGATTCTCAAACATCAAAAAGAAACAAAAGAAGAAAAAAAACAGCAGGAGTATGGCGGTGTATACTTGTGTGTGTATATGCTGTCCCTTATTATCTTTAATCTGTATCTTCAGCCCAGTCTGTCCGTGACAGTGGTAGCCATGAGTGCCCGGCTCCAGTGCTCATTTTCTAGACTGACAGCTACCAGAGTTGTTTGATTTTTATATGTACAGTATACTAGGTGATTCATCGCGCCCTACGGGCGCTCTTCACACCATCGTAAGGGGCTTTGCCCCCTTAACCCTTGCACGTCCTTGTGGCGTGCAATATTTTTATTATATTCAGTGATCGCAAATACTCACTATAGCGCGTATTTTACGCGCTATAAGCAGTAAGGGACCCGGTTTTCAAAAATCAGCGGGTCCCACAGGACGCGCTGTGACAAGCGCTGCACACCGCGATCAGTAAATCCTCCTGCTACCTCCCCGTCCCCTTCCAATTGATGCTACGCTGCCGTGAGCCGCCCCCCTTCCCGGGTCACTGATAGACAGGGAAGGCGGAGCATAGTCGCTGCCGCCTCCCCGTCCCCTTCCAATGGATGCTGCGCTGCCATGAGCCCGGGTGGAACATGGTTGGTGCCGCCTCCCCGTCCCCTTCCAATTGGTGCTGCGCTGCCGTGAGCCCCCCCCCGGTCACTGATAGACAGGGAGGGTGCCGCATGGTTGGTGCCGCCTCCCCGTCCCCTTGCAATAGCTGCCGCGAGCTACCCCCCGAGAACCCCCCCCCCCCAAGCCTCCCCCCTGGTCACTGACAGACATTGCTGCCGCTTCCCCTTACTCACAGATGGCCCGACACAGCAGAGAGTGCGGCGGCTATAACGGAGCAGTGATTACCTGGCGGTGGGGGGGGGGAGACGGCTTTGTCAGGCACAGTGTCTATGGAGCGCGGGCCTGGGGGCGGGCGGCAGGAGACGCGGAGTGGAGAGAGCTCTGTTCCCGGCTATTCTCAGCACCCAGCAACCCGGTAACAGGGATTGGCAGCTTGTGTTATTGTCTGTATATATACGTGTGTGTCGATGTTTGTTTATAATAAGTATGTGTGTGTCTGTATGTATAGGAGTGTGTGTGTGTGTGTGTTTTTAAACTAAAGCCAGAGGTGTCTAACTTAAAATCTGGTTGCCAAGAAGTGGGTTCCCATCAGCTATATTTGGCAATTCATGTATGCAGTACCCTCTATTTGCACTGCCTTGGCATATCTGCACAATGGTATAATGCCACTTGGGCTAGCGGGGTAGTACCACACTCATGCTCTGCCTGGCGTAATGTGTATAACGTGCTCTGCCTGGCGCAATGTGTATAATAACGTGCTCTGCCTGGTGCAATGTGTATAATAACGTGCTCTGCCTGGCGCAATGTGTATAATAACGTGCTCTGCCTGGCGCAATGTGTATAGTAACGTGCTCTGCCTGGCGCAATGTGTATAGTAACGTGCTCTGCCTGGCGCAATGTGTATAGTAACGTGCTCTGCCTGGCGCAATGTGTATAGTAACGTGCTCTGCCTGGCGCAATGTGTATAGTAACGTGCTCTGCCTGGCGCAATGTGTATAGTAACGTGCTCTGCCTGGCGCAATGTGTATAGTAACGTGCTCTAACAGGCGCAAAGTGTATAACGTGCTGTACCTGGTGCAAAGTGTATAACGTGCTGTACCTGGCGCAAAGTGTATAACGTGCTGAACCTGGCGCAAAGTGTATAACGTGCTGAACCTGGCGCAAAGTGTATAACGTGCTATACCTGGCGCAGTGTGCATAGGAGGTTCTACCTGGTGCAATGTGTATAAGCGGCACCACTGTGTGGTGTAATGTGAATTGGCACTATTATGTGGTCACACCCTGTCCCCATGAAGCCACGCCCCTAAAATTTTGCAGCGCGCCGCCTGTGCTTTACAGGCTAGGAGGTGGAACACTAATTCACTTTCTGCCTAAGGGCACCAAAATGTTTGGTTACAACTCTGGTGCAGGGTGTCCTGCATGCTACACAGCCCAGCAGCACTGTCGCCCCATCCCCCCACCTTGCAACACTTTTGTAGTGTCCACACAAGATTAAGATTAATACGAACCTTTATTCCGATGGGACCCTGAAAAAGACCGGTAGGACCCCAATTTCTAAAAGTGAGGGGTCCATGGGACCCACTTTTTTTGGGGCTCAGCGCGATCACTGTTATAGAGTATTGCATCCAGTCATAATTGTGAGTGGTTAAATATTGCACGGACAAAGGGCGTTCAATGGTTAAGGGGTCATAGCCCCTTGCAATGGTGTGATCAGTGCACGGCCTGATAAGTCACCTAGTAGGTGCTGTGGTTGGGGGAGTGGTGGGTGCTGCGGGTGGGGGAGGGGCGGTTACGGGTGGTGCGGTGGGGGAGGGTGTCCGGAGCCACCGCTGGTGGGGGAGGGGTGGGTGCGGGGATACTGCGGGTGGGAGAGGAGGTCTGGAGCCACTGCGGGTGGTGGAGGATGGGGGGGTATGGGGGTGGCGCGGATGGGGCCCGGATATACTGCGAGTGGGGGAGGGGCGGGTTATGCTTCTCCTGCTTTTCCTCCTGGAAGCGTCTAAGCTGCTGTCCTCCCTTTGGCAGTGGCTCTCCCGGAGACTCGCACAGCAGGCAAGCAGCCAGTTACTATTGTTAGTGCCGGTGCCCCAAAGCGCCGCATTACAGGGAAGA
Organism: Pseudophryne corroboree; assembly: GCF_028390025.1. Lineage (NCBI taxonomy): Eukaryota > Metazoa > Chordata > Amphibia > Anura > Myobatrachidae > Pseudophryne > Pseudophryne corroboree. Next base: position 179,875,570 of record NC_086454.1, on the reverse strand, counting down.
AGATGCACTCAATAAACTACAGCTCCCAGCAGGCCTTAGCACCGGAATGCTCTGGCGATAAGGGCTGCTGGGAGCTGTACTTTATTTAGTGCTGTTGCCTTATAGGTAATTGTCTGCACTTAGTATAATATTAGGGCAATGGATATTGTCTGAATCAAAATATAATTCATTATAAATAGGCGATGTTACCATAGTGGACAGTATACTGGATATATATAGTAAGGAATAGATATGAAATAAGTTTGAATGTATGAGGTAATGTTTAGCTGATTTAAGAGATTAGGTTTGTGTATGTGTTTATATAGATATACTGTATATTTGTGTTTTACAGCAAGATGGTAAAAAATAGTGTAGGGAACAGGTTTATTCTGCTCTAGTCATAAATAAGGCCAGAGAGGTTACAGTAAGATCAAGAGTCATTGTAGAGAAAAGGTATTAGGCCATAAATGATAATAGGTATGTGACAGAGCTCTGTTGGTCATTGGAATTCACAGGTGTGCTTACAGTAGATCAGAATCTACTGGTTTGTCTATTGTCCAGTGAAGGTTAAAAGCTAGGGAGTATAAATTAACTACTATGAAAAGAGATCACATCCATTGATAAAACATTGTGTAACCGACCCCAGGAAAACTTGTCAATACAACAGAACTTTGGATGAAAAGACATTCCAGATTTTACAATACTATACTTGCTTAAGGCAGTGTGGACACCACACTTTTATGACACCATGCCTCCGTGAACAGGACACGACAGCCCAGTTCAATGTTTGTTTTATTACACCTTGGAATCTGACAAACCTATAATTACCTATTCCATTGGAAACTATGAGAATATGATAGTTTGAATTGGTAAAATATGAGATAAAAGGACCAGACTTGTAGTTAGGAGTTAGAAGGAAGAGGGAGAGGGAGAAGAAGAAGGAGAAGGAAGGAAGTCAGTCAGGAGGAGAAGTCATGGAGAACATGCAGAAGGAATGATTCTTGGGATGGCAATCTTTAACTTGCAAGTATACATTTTATGTTAGCAATTGAAACTGTTTGTGAAACTTATGTCATGTTGTTTTATGTTATGTAACGAAGGAAGCATATATAATTATAATTAGTATATATATCACTACTGTGTATATCTTATTCTGTACGATTTGATCTGCCTGTAAATAAAGAATCATATAAAAAGAGCGGTAATATTCAAGCTTGAACTCTCTTTAAGGAATCTTAACTTAATAACTTCATAAGTCATATGTATAAGGACTGCATATATGTATCAGCCAATTAGTTTGTAAGCCTGACATAATATATTTGCAGATATATATGATAAATGCATATTAATTGAAATATATCCATATATTAAATACCATATATGATATATTAAATATTAATATTCATAAATATGATTCCATAAAGCAATAGTGCGTCTACTTCCCTGTAATGCGGCGCGTTGGGACACCAGCGCTAACAATAGTGATTGGCTTGCTGTCACCGTCATTACCCTCCGCGATATCACCCACTCTGTCCGTTACATTAGCCATCTCGGGGCTTCCAAGCCGGCAGCCCAGGCGCTGTGTTGCAGAGTCAGGGCCTCTGGGGATCTGGGCGCGGCTGTGACGTGGAGGCACTTCTGTGACATCACGCCCATAGGAGGCTCCGGAGCTCAGAGAGTATGCGGCGCAGGGAGGGCTATGAAAGCCTTCCGCTGCGCCGCTTTCATACACCTCTATGCCGGTGGCCGCAGCAGCCTTTGTTCCACCTGCGCCGCGGCTAGGTAGTGGGGATTGTTGATGCCGGAGGGGGTAGGTGGACTGGCAGCAGGACATAGGATGCTGCAGTAAAAGGATTCCCCCCCCCCCCCCCCCCCCCCTGTCTACAGCGCAGAGACTTGCTGCAGATACAGTGGCATACCCTCCAACTGTACCTTTTTGGCAGGTACAGTACTTTTTTTTTTATGGTCTGTACTGATTTTTGGCTCTCCAAACTTCCATTGAAAGTATAGGATAAGTGGCGTGGCCACGCCCCTTTTGAATTTGTAGCGATTTTTATGTGTAAATTGTTGGAGGGTATGTTGCTGCAGATGTGGGGCCTATTTTGGGGATGTGGGCCTAGAGCTGCAGCTTCATCAGCCTCATTGTTAATCCTGCTCTGGGAACACACAGCAGCCAAAGGGCAGAGCCTCCCATTGGATGTAACCTGTGTGGGAGGGTGTTTCTTGCCCAATCAGCTGTGGACTGGGTGTGATAGACTTGCTGGTAACCCACTGAGAGATCCTAGCCAAGGCCAGCGGTATACGCACAGGGTCACAGATCTGGATGGATGGATATATATATATACAGTAGACGACCCAGATATGGGCATTTTTAACTTATCAAAAATAAATCTTAGTACAGTTGAAAAAAAGGTTCTAAAGAAGGGGATGTCTTATGCCCCTACATCAAGTCTAAATAAAGTTGAGACTTATATTGATTTGAATTTATATGTGAGAAATTTAACTCTTAAACGCCACTTCCTTAAAAAAAGTGATGCTGTAGTTAGGAATTGGGATCAGAATGAAGAACAGTCCCGTTTAAAATTGAAATCAACCTTTCTCTATCGTCCTAGTGGATGCTGGGGTTCCTGAAAGGACCATGGGGAATAGCGGCTCCGCAGGAGACAGGGCACAAAAAGTAAAGCTTTTTCCGATCAGGTGGTGTGCACTGGCTCCTCCCCCTATGACCCTCCTCCAGACTCCAGTTAGATTTTTGTGCCCGGCCGAGAAGGGTGCAATCTAGGTGGCTCTCCTAAAGAGCTGCTTAGAGAAAGTTTAGCTAGGTTTTTTATTTTACAGTGATTCCTGCTGGCAACAGGATCACTGCAGCGAGGGACTGAGGGGAGAAGGAGTCAACTCACCTGCGTGCAGGATGGATTGGTTTCTTGGCTACTGGACATCAAGCTCCAGAGGGACGATCACAGGTACAGCCTGGATGGTCACCGGAGCCACGCCGCCGGCCCCCTTGCAGATGCTGAAATCAGAAGAGGTCCAGAATCGGCGGCTGAAGACTCCTGCAGTCTTCTAAAGGTAGCGCACAGCACTGCAGCTGTGCGCCATTTTCCTCTCAGCACACTTCACACGGCAGTCACTGAGGGTGCAGGGCGCTGGGAGGGGGGCGCCCTGGGAGGCAAATGAGTACCTATAAAGGCTAAAAATACCTCACATATAGCCCTAGAGGCTATATGGAGATATTTAACCCCTGCCTAATTTTTCTAAATAGCGGGAGACGAGCCCGCCGGAAAAGGGGCGGGGCCTATCTCCTCAGCACACGGCGCCATTTCCTCTCACAGCTCCGCTGGTCAGGACGGCTCCCAAGTCTCTCCCCTGCACTGCACTACAGAAACAGGGTAAAACAGAGAGGGGGGGGCACATTTATGGCGATATTTTGATATAACAAAGCAGCTATAAGGGAGCACTTATTATAAGGCTATCCCTGATATATATATAGCGCTTTTGGTGTGTGCTGGCAAACTCTCCCTCTGTCTCCCCAAAGGGCTAGTGGGTCCTGTCTTCGTTAGGAGCATTCCCTGTGTGTCTGCTGTGTGTCGGTACGTGTGTGTCGACATGTATGAGGACGATATTGGTGTGGAGGCGGAGCAATTGCCAAATATGAGGATGTCACCCCCTAGGGAGTCGACACCAGAATGGATGCCTTTATTTATGGAACTACGGGATAGTGTCAACACGCTAAAGCAGTCGTTTGACGACATGAGACGGCCGGACAATCAATTAGTGCCTGTCCAGGCGACTCAAACACCGTCAGGGGCTGTGAAACGCCCTTTGCCTCAGTCGGTCGACACAGACCCAGACACAGGCGATGACTCCAGTGGTGACGGTGACGAATCAACCGTATTTTCCAGTAGGGCCACACGTTATATGATTTTGGCAATGAAGGAGGCGTTACATTTAGCTGATACTACAGGTACCACTAAACAGGGTATTATGTGGGGTATGAAAAAACTACCTATAGTTTTTCCTGAATCAGAAGAACTAAATGACGTGTGTAATGAAGCGTGGGTTGCCCCTGATAAAAAGCTGATAATTTCAAAGAAATTATTGGCATTATACCCTTTCCCGCCAGAGGTTAGGGAGCGCTGGGAAACACCTCCTAGGGTGGACAAGGCGCTAACACGCTTATCTAAACAAGTGGCGTTACCCTCTCCTGAGACGGCCGCACTTAAAGATCCATCAGATAGGAGGATGGAAAATATCCAAAAAAGTATATACACACATGCAGGTGTTATACTACGACCAGCTGTAGCGACTGCCTGGATGGGCAGTGCGGGGGTAGTTTGGTCAGAATCCCTGATTGAAAATATTGATACCCTGGACAGGGACAATATTTTACTGTCGTTAGAACAAATAAAGGATGCATTTCTTTATATGCGTGATGCACAGAGGGATATATGCACACTGGCATCACGGGTAAGTGCTATGTCCATTTCGGCCAGAAGAGCTTTATGGACGCGACAGTGGACAGGCGATGCGGATTCAAAACGGCATATGGAAGTTTTGCCGTATAAAGGGGAGGAGTTATTTGGAGTCGGTCTATCAGATTTGGTGGCCACGGCTACAGCCGGGAAATCCACCTTTCTACCTCAAGTCACTCCCCAACAGAAAAAGGCACCGACTTTTCAACCGCAGCCCTTTCGTTCCTTTAAAAATAAGAGAGCAAAGGGCTATTCATATCTGCCACGAGGCAAAGGTCGAGGGAAGAGACAGCAACACGCAGCTCCTTCCCAGGATCAGAAGCCCTCCCCGGCTTCTACAAAAGCCTCAGCATGACGCTGGGGCTTCTCAAGCGGACTCGGGGACCGTGGGGGGTCGTCTCAAAAATTACAGCACGCAGTGGGCTCACTCGCAAGTAGATCCCTGGATCCTGCAGATAATATCTCAGGGATACAGGTTGGAATTAGAGACAGATCCACCTCGCCGTTTCCTGAAGTCTGCTTTACCAACGTCCCCCTCCGAAAGGGAGACGGTGTTGGAAGCCATTCACAAGCTGTACTCTCAGCAGGTGATAATCAAGGTACCTCTTCTGCAACAAGGGAAGGGGTATTATTCCACTCTTTTTGTGGTACCGAAGCCGGATGGCTCGGTAAGGCCTATTCTAAATCTGAAGTCCTTGAACCTGTACATAAAGAAGTTCAAGTTCAAAATGGAGTCACTCAGAGCAGTGATAGCGAACCTGGAAGAGGGGGACTTTATGGTATCCTTGGACATCAAGGATGCGTATCTCCACGTTCCAATTTACCCCTCACACCAGGGGTACCTCAGGTTCGTTGTACAAAACTGTCACTATCAGTTTCAGACGCTGCCGTTCGGATTGTCCACGGCACCTCGGATCTTTACAAAGGTAATGGCCGAGATGATGATTCTTCTTCGAAGAAAAGGCGTATTAATTATCCCATACTTGGACGATCTCCTAATAAGGGCGAGGTCCAGAGAACAGCTAGAGATGGGATTAGCACTGTCTCAGGAAGTGCTAAAACAGCACGGGTGGATTCTGAATATTCCAAAATCCCAGTTAATGCCGACAACTCGTCTGCTGTTCCTAGGGATGATTCTGGACACGGTTCAGAAAAAGGTTTTTCTCCCGGAGGAAAAAGCCAAGGAGTTATCCGAGCTTGTCGGGAACCTCCTAAAACCAGGAAAGGTGTCTGTACATCAATGCACAAGAGTCCTGGGAAAAATGGTGGCTTCTTACGAAGCAATTCCATTCGGCAGATTCCACGCAAGAATTTTCCAAAGGGATCTGTTGAACAAATGGTCAGGGTCGCATCTTCAGATGCACCTGCGGATAACCCTGTCTCCAAGGACAAGGGTGTCTCTTCTGTGGTGGTTGCAGAGTGCTCATCTATTGGAGGGCCGCAGATTCGGCATACAGGATTGGATCCTGGTGACCACGGACGCCAGCCTGAGAGGCTGGGGAGCAGTCACACAAGGAAGAAACTTCCAGGGAGTATGGACGAGCCTGGAAACGTCTCTTCACATAAACATTCTGGAACTAAGAGCAATATACAATGCTCTAAGCCAGGCAGAACCTCTGCTTCAGGGAAAACCGGTGTTGATCCAGTCGGACAACATCACGGCAGTCGCCCATGTGAACAGACAGGGCGGCACAAGAAGCAGGAGTGCAATGGCAGAAGCTGCAAGGATTCTTCGCTGGGCAGAGAATCATGTGATAGCACTGTCAGCAGTGTTCATCCCGGGAGTGGACAACTGGGAAGCAGACTTCCTCAGCAGACACGATCTTCACCCGGGAGAGTGGGGACTTCATCCAGAAGTCTTCCACATGCTGGTAACCCGTTGGGAAAGACCAATGGTGGACATGATGGCGTCTCGCCTCAACAAAAAACTGGACAGGTATTGCGCCAGGTCAAGAGATCCGCAGGCAATAGCTGTGGACGCGCTGGTAACGCCTTGGGTGTACCAGTCGGTGTATGTGTTTCCTCCTCTGCCTCTCATACCAAAAGTATTGAGAATTATACGGCAAAGAGGCGTAAGAACGATACTAGTGGTTCCGGATTGGCCAAGAAGGACTTGGTACCCGGAACTTCAAGAGATGATCACGGAAGATCCGTGGCCTCTACCTCTAAGGAGGGACTTGCTTCAGCAGGGTCCCTGTCTGTTTCAAGACTTACCGCGGCTGCGTTTGACGGCATGGCGGTTGAACGCCGGATCCTAAAGGAAAAAGGCATGCCGGAAGAAGTCATTCCTACTTTGATTAAAGCAAGGAAGGAAGTAACCGTGCAACATTATCACCGAATTTGGCGAAAATATGTTGCGTGGTGCGAAGATCGGAGTGCTCCGACGGAGGAATTTCAACTGGGTCGATTCCTACATTTCCTGCAATCAGGATTGTCAATGGGTCTCAAATTGGGATCTATTAAGGTTCAAATTTCGGCCCTGTCGATTTTCTTTCAAAAAGAATTGGCTTCAGTCCCTGAAGTCCAGACCTTTGTTAAGGGAGTGCTGCATATACAGCCTCCTGTGGTGCCTCCAGTGGCACCGTGGGATCTCAATGTGGTTTTGGATTTCCTAAAATCTCATTGGTTTGAACCACTAAAAAAGGTGGATTTGAAATATCTCACATGGAAAGTGACCATGCTTATAGCCCTGGCTTCTGCCAGGAGAGTGTCAGAATTGGCAGCTTTATCTTACAAAAGCCCATATCTGATTTTCCATTCGGACAGGGCAGAACTGCGGACTCGTCCGCATTTTCTCCCTAAGGTGGTGTCAGCATTTCATCTGAACCAGCCTATTGTAGTGCCTGCGGCTACAAGTGACTTGGAGGACTCCAAGTTACTGGACGTTGTCAGAGCATTAAAAATATATATTGCAAGGACAGCTGGAGTCAGAAAATCTGACTCGTTGTTTATATTGTATGCACCCAACAAGATGGGTGCTCCTGCGTCTAAGCAGACGATTGCTCGTTGGATCTGTAGCACAATCCAACTTGCACATTCTGTGGCAGGCCTGCCACAGCCTAAATCTGTAAAGGCCCACTCCACAAGGAAGGTGGGCTCATCTTGGGCGGCTGCCCGAGGGGTCTCGGCATTACAACTTTGCCGAGCAGCTACGTGGTCAGGGGAGAACACGTTTGTAAAATTTTACAAATTTGATACTCTGGCTAAGGAGGACCTGGAGTTCTCTCATTCGGTGCTGCAGAGTCATCCGCACTCTCCCGCCCGTTTGGGAGCTTTGGTATAATCCCCATGGTCCTTTCAGGAACCCCAGCATCCACTAGGACGATAGAGAAAATAAGATTTTACTTACCGATAAATCTATTTCTCGGAGTCCGTAGTGGATGCTGGGCGCCCATCCCAAGTGCGGATTATCTGCATAAATTGTACATAGTTATTGTTAACTAATTCGGGTTATTGTTGAAGGAAGCCATCTTTCAGAGGCTCCGCTGTTATCATACTGTTAACTGGGTTTAGATCACAAGTTGTACGGTGTGATTGGTGTGGCTGGTATGAGTCTTACCCGGGATTCAAAATCCTCCCTTATTGTGTACGCTCGTCCGGGCACAGTACCTAACTGGAGTCTGGAGGAGGGTCATAGGGGGAGGAGCCAGTGCACACCACCTGATCGGAAAAAGCTTTACTTTTTGTGCCCTGTCTCCTGCGGAGCCGCTATTCCCCATGGTCCTTTCAGGAACCCCAGCATCCACTACGGACTCCGAGAAATAGATTTATCGGTAAGTAAAATCTTATTTTTACCCCCTTGAGTCAGGGGGCCCATATATTGAATTATTTAGTAAAATGATGAAGAAAGACATAGAAGCTTTGGATGTCAATAAAAAGAAATGTACTAATTTAACCAAGGCTGAATGGGCAGCTTTAAAGAAATTGTCATCAAATACTGATGTGGTAATAAAGAACGCTGACAAGGGGGGTGGGATAGTTCTTATGGATAGGGAGTACTATGTAGAGGAGGCCCATAGGCTGCTCCATGACAATAATTCCTATGTAAAATTAAAAGATGACCCTACAAAGAAATTTGAAAAAACTTTAGAGGTCATATTAAAAGAAGGTTTAACTTCAAAGTGTATTTCATTATCTGAATATAATTATCTTCTTAATAAACATTCTCGTATAGCTAATTTTTATCATCTCCCAAAAATCCATAAGAACTTATCCCTCCCCCCTGGTAGACCAATTATTAGTGGTATTGGGTCATTAACGTCCCGTATATCTGAATATGTGGATACCTGTATTAAGCATTATGTCCCGGACTTGGAGTCCTATATACAGGACTCTACAGCGGTGCTTCAACTTATAAATAATTTACAGTGGCATGAGTCGTATAAGTGGTGCTCTGTAGATGTACAATCTTTGTATACATCGATACCACATGATAAAGGTATTCAAGCCGTTGATAAAAAATTAGGGGAGGACCCTGGGGTGACTAAAGAAAAACGTACCTTTATTTGTTCATGTTTAGAGTTTGTATTGAAGTACAATTATTTCACATTTTTGGAGGAGTGGTATCAACAAGTGTGCGGTTCGGCCATGGGCAGTATCTGTGCTCCGAGTGTGGCCAACATTTATATGGGCCAATGGGAATTGGAAACAATTATTGGTGACTTGAAGGAGAACATCATAATGTACAAGAGGTACATAGATGATGTTCTAATTGTGTGGAGGGGTACAGAAACAGACTGGGACAACTTTCTGGTGAGAATAAATGTGAACACGTACAACTTAAAGTTCACAGGAACATTCAGCCCTAATAGGCTAGAGTTTCTAGATTTGGTATTATCGACTGAAAATTTCGGT